>NC_086324.1:84690881-84705881 GCF_036172605.1 Pelobates fuscus
ACAGGTAATATCTTGCCCGGTGCCTCGTTACTCACTTGTTTACCTGCATTTTAGTCTATCTGTTGCCTGGGTGTGTTTGAATTGTTTGCTTGTTTTCCCCATTTTGAGATAAAGGGGGGGTGGACCTGCAGGGGATTTGCCTGGGGTTCTGTCTTGCTTGTTTTCCCCTTTTTGGGATAAAGGGGGGTGGACCTGAGGGGACTTGCCTGGGTCTTCAGTGTGTCTGTCTGTTTGTATTTTACCTCTTTTGGGATAAAGGGGGGGTTGACCTGTGGATGTGTTCCTGGGGGTCTTCTGTTGCCTGTTTACTTCTTTTAGGAGCCTCGTGGCTGTGGCTGTATGGAAAAAGAAGTTTGTGGAACTGTGGGATCTGTGTAGAATCATAGCTTCCTGTGATCCAATTTTGTGTCACTTTGATAGCCTAGCTAGCTTCACTGTGCGCTTTCGGACCATCCAGCTCTAGTTGAGTTGGGGACGTCCTGACCCGGACCATCCAGCTCTAGTTGAGTTGGGGACGTCCTGACCCGGACCATCCAGCTCTAGTTGAATTGGGGACGTCCTGACCCGGACCCTTCGGCTCTAGTTGAGTTGAAGGTCCACTGATTATTTAATTGTGATAGTGAGACTTGAGGAAGTCATTCTCCGAGTGGGGACACTACGAGGTTGAGGGAGGTGACTTTGGAGTAAGCACATGTAAAGGGAAAGGGATTATTGTTGATTTCATTTGAACTGTGATGCATGCACTGTATTTCAATTGTATTGTTGTCTTGTTTGTCTAATTAGGAGTCTCATGAACTCCTGTGTCTGTCTCTAAGGATTTTCCTTGCCTCTCATCTTTTCTACACTTCCTATATTATTATACTATCCACTCCCATTCCTCTTAAAAGAGAAGTGATTGGTCACACACTTCTCACCTCGCTCCAATCCGTGTCTACCACCCCGGGTAGGCGGATTCAGTGACTAGTCTACGTTTTGGGAAGACGCACCTGAGAAAGTCCCACGGTTCCCGGGTGGCAGTCGAGCATTGTAGACGTTCTTGTTCAGTTTTCCCTCTCTCTCTCTATATCTAGGACGCTGGTATAGGGGTAGGGGGATTATGGGGCAGGATTTAGGTAAGCCCAGTAAGGGCTGGTTAGCATGTGATTTGGTAGAAAACAGAGAGGGTGAGGAGATGGTTAAAGGTGTAAAGATTGCAAAAGTATGTAAAATTACTGTACCAACGGGTGGAAGATTGCAACCAGAAAGTTGGCGTAAGTTACTGGCAGAAATGAAAGGCAAGCTTACAGATAATGGTTTATTAAAGACTGCTGAAGCATGGTACAGAGTAGCGAAGGCTATTCAGTTAGAAGGTTGGGTTGAGGAAGAGATAAATCACAAAGGTGTGAAATTGTTTGTGTACCATCAGAATTGTGTTGCTGGGGTCTACCCTCAGCCAGCGCCCCAAAGTGGCGCCCAGGGGACGTCTATCCCCAAGGTTCAGTCAGCAGTAGGTGATAGCCAGCTGACTATGTTCCCCACTCCCTATCCTCCTAACCCCCATCCCGCCACCTCCCCTGTTTGCCCGGTCCTGAATTCTGATGGATCTTTCTTTTCCCCCTCCCCGTCCCTAACATTCCCATCATCCTCATCCATCCCTACGCTACCTGCTGTACCTCTCCCTAACATTTCATCTGCCATTCCTTCCCTACGCTCCCTCTCCGTTCATGATCCCCTCCCCTCCTCATCCGCCCAACTAACCACCTCTTACACCCTCGCCCCAACTCCTCCCCCTCCACCCACCCCTACCAATCCCTCTCCGTCCCCTCCCATCTCCACCCCAGCCCAATATCCCACCTCCTTCCCCTCCCCAGCCTGGCCCTACCCCTTCCCATATCCCATGACCCTGCCCTATCCCGGATATCCACTACCCCTTCCCCAAGCCACTCCCCAGGTTCCGGTCATGCCCAGTCCGGCACAGTCTGCCCCGGATGTGCCCTCATCCAATATGGCCACCTCTTCTTCCCTCAATCCTAATACATTACCCTTTCCGGCCACTAATATGGCGGCCCCCAGTACAGCCCTGATGCCGGTAATTCCCGGTGACTACCTATCCCCCGGTTATGACTCGCTAGCCACCCCCGCATCTGGGACCCCCGCTCATCCTCCGGTCCTGTCACCTTACCCGGGCCCTGCACGAAAGAAAGCTCAGATCATAGAATTAGATGAGAGAGATGAGGATAGTTCATCCCAGGACTCGTCGGAGGCCGCAGGAGCCGCTGCAGGAGCCTCAACTCATCGTTCTATCGATGACCCCTTTGGACACAAGGGTCGGGGTGAACGGACCCCTCCTAAATATGTTGCCTTTAACCCCACTCAAGCTAGCGCATTGATGAAATCGCTCCCCGACCCAGAAAAACAGCCTATGCCTTTTTACCGAGGGATAGTTCAAATTCAAAAGACCTATTCCGCCGCATGGCGTGATTTGCTGAGCATTTGTGCTATTAAAGCAGGAGATGCATACTGGCCGAGCATGGCCCGTCACCTCAGTACAGATCTGCTTTCCAGTGATGTTGATTACCCCTCCGGGGTAACCTTTTGCACCCAATTAAGAGAATGGGCTAAAGACAAACTTGCAGATCAGGCTGCTGGCCTCACTGATGTTATTCAAGATAAAGGAGAATCAGTAGAAAGGTTCCATGCAAGACTGTATCAAATGTTCACAGATTTAGGATTTGATCTCACTGACAAAATTCATTCACAAATGCTGTCAGGTGCGTTTGTCCAAGGTGTTAAAGACTCTATACGTAAAGGAATCATTGCTGCACGCCTTGAATATAAGGTTGTTCCCCTGGATACCCTACTTTTAGTTGCTAGAGGTTTGGAATCTGTTCAGACCCCAAAGAGATCCAATTCAGCTCCCCTCATGGTGGCCCGCGCTACCCCCATCACCTCTAGCACCAAGGGAGTCAAGTTAGAGGATGTAATTTGTTTTAATTGTGGGGCTCAGGGACACTACAGAAGTGATTGTCCGGAACCTAAAAGGGAACCAGGGGCACCCAAAAAGTTCTCCAAGCCTGCCCCAGGCCCCAAGACCGTGAAAAAGGTTCCAATTGTTGAAGAACCAGATGATTAGGAAACTGGCAAGCCTGTGTCTGTAACCCCTGTAATGGCAGTGTCTACAGGGGATAAAGGGGGGCCACTTGCCACAGTGACTTTGCCCATTGAAGGCCACCCTACCACATTCCTTGTTGACACAGGTGCAGCCCGTAGTGTTCTGCGAGAACAAGACCTGCCAGACCCATCTTTCCTGTCAAATATCGATGTCTCTTGTGTTGGAGTGGATGGCCAGCCGAGACATAGCCCTCTAACAACTCCACTACGAGTTGGTTCTAGCCTGCTCGCTCGCTTTGTAGTATCCTCCACATGCCCAATTAACCTGTTAGGTGCTGATGTCCTCTCACGCCTGCAAGCATCCATCACCTTCACCCCAGACGGGCAAGTAGAAATGTTCACACCTCTATCTGTATCAGACACCTCAGCCCTGTGCTCCTTGCCTCTGATGCTACATTTAGAAAAGCCCCGTGAGGAAGCAGCAGAATTAAGGTCCAATTTCCCAGAGGAATTAAAAACACAGGTGCCCGCCAAGTTATGGTCCTCAGGCCCAGAGGACATAGGTCACCTAAATGTTCCCCCTGTGGTGGTAAAGCTGATTCCAGGAGCTAAGTTACCAAGAAAACCACAATATCCATTAAAACCAGCACAGTCTGCTGCAATCTCTGTCCACATCAAGGCACTCCTGGAGAAGGGTGCCCTGGTAAAATGTAAATCTGAATGCAACACTCCGTTATTTCCTGTGAAAAAGAAAACTCCAAAGGGTGAGCCAGAGAAGTACAGGATGGTCCAGGATCTCCGTGCTGTTAATGAAGCTACCGTCCTGGATACCCCTCTTGTACCAAATCCCCATACTCTGCTCTCTGGAGTCCCACCATCTGCAAAATTCTTCACAGTCATTGACCTGGCCAATGCCTTTTTCAGTGTCCCCCTGGACCCTTCCTGTCAATACCTATTTGCTTTCACTCATGAGATGCAACAGTATACCTGGACTGTCATGCCCCAAGGGGCACAAAATTCTCCAAGTCAATTTGCAAAGGCCATGGGTACCATTCTTGATCCATGGCAAGCCGAGCAACCAGAAGTTGTTCTGCTCCAGTATGTGGATGATTTGTTACTCTGTGGAGCTGATGTACCTACTACTGAAAATTACTCCCTTAGTCTCCTTTGCTATTTGGCAGAACAAGGATGCAAAGCTTCGCTCATCAAGCTACAATTCTGTCAATCTTCAGTGATCTTCCTTGGACATTGCCTATCTCAAGGTACCAGACATCTTACTCGGGACCGGGTAAGAGCTGTTCTGGACATTCCGCCTCCAAGGACTTCAAAGTCTCTTCATGCCTTCCTAGGCCTCATTTCCTACTGCAGAGCATGGATCCCAGAAGCCTCTCTGCTTATGCAACCTCTCTATGATGCTCTTAAGTCTGACCCATTCTGTCTGACCAATGAAGCTCTGGACAATTTTGGTGCTTTAAAACGTGCCATTGCTTCTGCTCCTGCCTTGGGCCTACCTGACTACTCCAAACCCTTCAAATTATTTGTCTCTGAAAGACAAGGCCACGCAACAGGAGTTCTCACCCAAACGAATGACTTAAGAGGCCGCCAGAGGCCTATTGGATATTTCTCATGTCAACTAGACATTGTGGCCAGAGGGACTCCTTCCTGTCTCAGGGCTGTTTTTGCCGCAAGAGAGCTCATAGAAAGAACCTCGGACCTGGTCCTTGGCCACCCTCTGGTTGTTTTGGCCCCTCATGACATTTCTGCTATTATCAACCAAGTCCAACTCAAGCACGTGTCTCCAGCCAGACACCTGCGCCTACAGTGTCATCTTCTTTTGCCTGACAACATTTCCATCCAAAGATGTCAAGTGCTTAATCCGTCCACTCTTCTTCCACTCCCTGAGGGGGGTATCTATTATGGATTTATCACAGATGAAACCTACATTTATCTGCTCTGTGGATGTATCAAGAAAGTCATGCATCCACATTTGACATTTTATGAAGATGAGACACCTCTTTGTGAAGGCCCGGATTACGCCTTCTGTACCATGTGGTACAAGCCAAACATTACTCCCGAACCTTGCTATGAAGATGAACTTTACCACTGGACCGATGTAAAGCTCACTGCACAAGACTTCTATTGTGACTCTGAAGGTAATAGCATGGTCTTGGTCCAGCTACCTCAACAACTCAACTACCTCTACCGCCATTGGGATACCGCTATCCCACATATTCCTGTTACCAAGTTGAAGACAAGGTCATGGAATGATCTTGGGCCCATGGCAAAACTATGGGCCACCATGAATGAAGAACAGCTACAGGAAAATGGTATTGCCAAATACCCAACAACTGACCTTCTAGAAGCATGGCCACGCCATTTCCTGGAAAAGGAATTTCAAGACCTGGTCATAAAGAATGATTATGACTCAGAAACACCTCATGACTGTTTTGAACAGATGAAAATGGAAACAGTGCACTTACCAACTGTGCATGAGAATCCATTACCAGATCCGGATTTTACCCTGTTTGTGGACGGATCAAGATATGCCGATGAAGGAGGAACATATCACACAGGATATGCCGTAACCACAACAGACGAAGTCATCAAATCATCATCCTTACCGCCAGCAATGTCTGCGCAAGAAGCTGAATTACAGGCTCTGACTTCAGCATGCAAAATTTCCGAAGGAAAACGTGCCAACATCTATACAGATTCAAGATATGCTCTGGGTGTGGCACATGACTTCGGCCTAATTTGGAAGACAAGAGGATTTCTTACCACCGCCGGTACACCAGTCAAACACAGCACTGCAATCAAGGAGCTAATGGATGCCCTCCTACTTCCCAAGGAAGTGGCCGTTTTGAAAGTCAAGGCCCATGGGAAATTGGATACAGATGAAGCAAAAGGCAACCATCTAGCTGATCAGGCTGCTAAGCTAGCGGCCAGGGATCTGCAGGAAGTGGATGAAGAAGTGTCCGGACAAGAAGAAGAAGAAGTTCCTATTTTTGCTCTGCAAACTCTTCCTACTGATTTGCGAATTTTACAAGAACAGCAAGCTGCAGTCACCCCTGAAGAAATCCAGAAATGGAAAAAGAAAGGAGCTGTCCAAAAGGACGGAATATATTACAACAACTTCAAATTTTGTCTTCCCAGAAATTTGTATCCAGCAGTTGTCCAATGGCCACATGGGCCTGCACACCTGTCAAAAGAATTGATGGCCGCCCTCATACAGAAGTATTATGAAGCACCTGGAATCACAACATTGATCAATAGCTTCTGCAAGGCCTGTGTCATTTGTGCAAAATGCAATCCAGGGAGACCAGTTAAAGTACCTGCGAAACACCTGGCAAAGCCCATGTACCCCTTCCAGCGGATTCAAATTGACCACATCCAAATGCCCAAGAGTGGGCCCCATGAATATGCACTAGTAATAGTGGACATGTTCTCAGGCTGGCCAGAAGCCTACCCAGTGGCCAATATCACTGCAAAAACAACCGCAAGGCGCCTACTTACAGATATTGTATGTAGATTCGGACTCCCAGAAGTCATTGAGAGTGATCAAGGCCCAGCCTTTACAGCAACTGTGACTAAAGAAATTTGGACCGCCCTAGGGGTGACTCTAGCCTTCCATACTGTAACAGATCCTTCCAAATTAGTCTTTTCTTTTGTTCGGTTCATGCCTCTGTTCGCCTGATTTCGTGCGAAGTCCGTATGTGAAATATAGGTGGCCGCCATTTCAGGACTTTACACGTGTTCGCGGCCATCTTGTGTACGAACAGCGGTGTTTGCCTGTAACCGCATGGAACTAAAAACGGATACGCAAACAGGCGAACACCGCTGAGTCCTCCAGACCTCCATAAGTTCGCACAGAAACTACCGAACACCCCACCATTCGGTAGTTACACTCAGTCACCTATGGGGATTTCAGCGAACCCCGCGATTCGGATGGATGACAAGATTTTCATACCGTTTTACCGTGCGAACAGAGACCGACCGCAAGGCCAAAACTCATGGAACTATTTTCGGCTAGTTGGTCTGTGCGGTCGGTCAAAACTTTGAAACTCTGTAACTCCCGAACCGTTCATCCAATCGGGCTGATTTTTGGACAGAGTGTTCCCCTAACGAAGATCTCTCAAGCGGTGCCGGATTTAAAGGTGTACCCCCTGTTTTTGGGGTACATCCAGAACTGGGGTAAAATATTGTATGTTCTAATTGTATTATGTGGTTATCTGAGGGGAGGAGACGTGGGGGTGTTACCCTGTGCATAATTGGTTGTTTTCATCCTCCCCCTGGGAGTGTCCTGTGTGTACCCTTTTCTAATAAAAAGCAGGCTGGGTGTCCCAGTCCTCAGTTCATCTTGACCCTTCATAACGTAGCCTCGTCTCGTTCTTGAAAGGGGATTGTTTGGGAAGGTTATTCTGTTCCTGTTGCAGCTGAACCTGATTTTCGCTCTGGATATCGTGGATGGGATTACATCAGCCTACTTCTCCACAGCAGCTTGCAGGGAAAAAGGACGTCCCCAACGGCAGAAACCCTCTCTCTATCTGGGTAGCCGTTACATTGGTGGCAAGCGGTGGGATGGTCCTTTTATCCAAGGAGCAAGTGCTGAATGGAGTCTCAGTATGCCAAGCTGAAAAGACCCACACTAAAGGATTTATTGGAGAATCGTGGTAGGAGTGCCAGCAACAGACCACGGAGGGAGCTGATAGCTGACCTGCTGGAGCTGGACGAGATGGATAGGTCCATGGAGGTAACGGAACCCAGGGCACCCATCAGTGAGGACGATGTGATTACGGCAATTGTGCAGCGGAGATTAGCGTTGTATCCGGTCACGTCTACAGAGCTAATAACCCAACTACTCCGGGAAACAAGGGAAGAGATCCAAACCAAGAGGGATCAAGAAATGGAACTGGTAAGAGCCAGACAGCTCACTACACAGACAGTTCCTACCCCGCTACCCACTACTACAGTAAAGAAAATTCCCTTCAATGCATTTAAAACCTTTGCGGAAAATGAAGAGGAAATTGATGGGTATTTGGCGGACTTTGAAAGACAGTGCTCGCTACATCAAATACCGCCAGGGCAATGGGTCACTATCCTGGCGGGAAAACTATCAGGAAAAGCTAGTGAGGCTTTTCGAGCGCTCACTACAGAGGAGATCACGCAGTACCAAACAGTAAAAGAGGCACTGCTCACCAGGTATGCGGTAACCCCAGAAGCCTACCGTCGCCGCTTCCGGGAGTCCAAAAAGAAAGCTGTGGACTCCCACATGGAATGGGCCAACCGACTACAAAGAGTGGCATCACATTGGGTCCAAGGGTGTAAGGCCAACACCGGAGAGGAGATATTACAATTGTTCTTAATGGAACATTTCTTCCAAAATTTGGCTGCGGACCTACAAGACTGGGTACGAGACCGGCGCCCCGCTAATTTAAATGAGGCGGCTCGGCTGGCCGATGAATACGCCGAGACAAGGAGAGTAAGCCAGGGTACTCCACGACCAGCTCATAAGATAGAGCCACGTACCCCAGCCGCTGTCTCACGCCCAGAGTTTCGAGCTCCAGTCCCACCAGGACCACCCCGTCCTCAGGGACCTACCAACTACCCCCGAGATTTGTCGAAAGTGACGTGCCATCACTGCGGCAACCTCGGACATATTGCTCGATATTGTCCCCTAAGATCCACTAGTAACAATTGGAGACGCACAACTCCCAACGCAGAGGCCCCTGCATCACGACCCTCTGCAGCTCACTGTGTGGAAGCTGAAATGGGCCCTGAGGAATGCCTGGGGATTTTGTATGAAGCAGATCCCATACAAGCTGCTTCGCCAGATAACCGACAGCATCATCGGCAGGAAGTTCGGGTGAATGGACAAACAGCACAAGGCCTAAGAGACACCGGGGCTACCATCACGTTGATCCAAAAACACCTAGTAAAGCCAGAGAATGTGTCTACCCGCACTGTTGCTGTTCGGGTCGCAGGGGGCGCTGTTTTTCGCTTGCCCACTGCCCGAGTACACTTAGACTGGGGAGTCGGATCGGGGAAAACCACAGTTGGCATTATGGACAACTTGCCTGCCGAGGTCGTCTTGGGAAATGACATTGGCCCCTTGACCTCAGCATATTTGCCCACACCTGCTGCCGCTTGTCCCGTAACCACCCGCTCACAGGCCCGTGTCACAGATGACCCTAATACAGGCCGGGAGACCCAGGTAAGCCAAGCACCCACATGTAACCCCACTACAACAAGCAGGCCCATAGCTTGGGACACCCCAGAGGAGTTTGGGAGGGAAACTAGAGAGGACCCCACCCTCCAAAAGTATCGAGAATTAGCAGACAGTAGGGAGGGCAAACAGGAACGTTTCCTATGGGATGGGGACAGGTTGTACAGACTGACGGAAGGGAAAAAGAGAGGCTGTCCCCCTTCGCAGAAGCGCCAACTAGTGGTACCCAGAAAGTACCGGTTGGAGCTTCTCCGAATCGGCCACGACATTCCGTTGGCAGGGCATCTAGGGGGTAACCGTACCACCTTCCGGATCACCCAGACCTTCTTTTGGCCGGGGATCTCAAAGGATGTACGACGTTACTGCAGCACTTGTGACGTATGCCAACGGGTAGGGAAGAGAGGAGATCACCCTAAAGCTCGACTGTTACCTATGCCTGTGATCGAGGAACCATTTAGCAGGGTGGCAGTCGACCTAGTGGGACCCCTACCTAACCCCAGTCCCTCTGGTAAGAAATACATCCTTACCGTAGTGGACTATGCTACTCGCTACCCGGAAGCTGTCGCTCTGACGAATATCCAGGCTGACACTGTCGCCAGTGCTCTAGTCGGGATATTCACCCGAGTGGGATTTCCTCAGGAAATCTTGTCCGATAGAGGTACCCAGTTTACCGCAGACCTAACCCAGCAGCTATGGAAGGTTTGTAATATTAAACCCCTACTTAGTTCCCCGTACCACCCTCAGACTAACGGTCTCTGTGAACGTTTTAACGGTACCCTAAAGCAATTGCTACGGACCTTTACAGCGGAATACAAAGATTGGGAACGATTCTTGCCGCACCTCCTGTTCGCTTATCGGGAGGTGCCACAGGAATCCACAGGGTTCTCTCCCTTTGAACTGCTCTATGGCCGGAGAGTACGAGGCCCTCTCGACCTCATCCGAGAGCACTGGGAGGGAGAGACAGAACATGAGGGTGTCCCCATCGTGCCATATGTACTAGAAATGCGGGACCGCATGGAACAGTTAGCCCGGATGGCACGGGACCATCTCCATGCGGCCCAGGGCCGGCAGAAACGTTGGTACGATCAGGGCGCCCGCCAGCGAACGTTCCAAGTAGGCCAGAAGGTGCTGGTGCTTAGACCTGTCAAAGGGAATAAGCTCCAGACCTCCTGGCAGGGCCCTTACAAAGTGGTAGCACAGGTATGTGACACCACCTATGTAATTGCCAGCAGCAAAGATGAAAGGATCCAGAAGTCCTTTCACGTAAATTTATTAAAAGAATATCAAGAAAGGCCCGAGGATATAGCAGCCATATGTATACCAGCCACTGAAGACCCTGACAGCTTACCCATACCCGACCTTTTAGCTAACTCGGAACCTAAGACCCTGCTCAATACCATACAGCTAGGGGAGCGACTAACCCCCGCTGAAAAGGGACAGATCCGACAACTGCTGACTGAAAAGAGGTTGACATTTTCCCAAGAGCCTGGATACACCCCCTTAGCAACTCACTATGTAGAGACCCCAGGTCAACCCCCTCTCCGGCAAACTCCCTATAGGATCCCTGAGGCAGTAAAAGATGAGATGAGGAAGGAAATCCAGGAGATGCTAAGACTAGGAGTGATAGAGCCATCTGACAGCCCGTGGGCCTCACCGGTGGTCCTAGTCCCCAAAAAGGATGGGACTACCCGGTTCTGTGTCGATTATCGACGTCTCAATGACAAAACCCTGACAGACGCATATCCCATGCCCCGAGTAGACGAGCTATTAGATCGTATTGCCAGGGGACGTTATCTGACCACCATCGATTTGTGTAAAGGGTATTGGCAGATTCCCCTGGCCAAGGAGGCTATCCCTAAGTCGGCCTTTGTCACCCCATTTGGCTTGTACCAATTTAAGGTCATGCCATTTGGGATGAAAAACGCCCCGGCTACATTTCAGCGCTTAGTGGACCGCCTCCTTGATGGCTTCCAGGATTTCGCCTGCGCGTACCTGGATGACATTGCGATTTATAGCGAAACCTGGGGAGAGCACTTAAGGCATGTAGAGGCCGTACTGGATCAGATTCGGGCCGCAGGGTTGACTCTGAAACCAGAAAAGTGTAACTTCGGCATGGCAGAAGTCCAGTACCTGGGACATCGAGTGGGATGTGGGAAGCAGCGCCCAGAACCCGCTAAAATTGAAGCTGTAGCTAACTGGCCCACACCCCACACCAAAACTCAAGTATTAGCATTTTTAGGGACCGCAGGATATTATAGGAGGTTTGTCCCTGACTATAGTACCATCGCAAAACCATTAACAGACCTAACCAAAAAGAACTTGCCTAGGATAGTCCTGTGGTCTCCCGCCTGTGAAACAGCCTTTCAGGCCCTAAAGAATGCTCTGATTCATGCACCTGTCCTGTCTGCCCCCGTCCCTAACAAAAGATTTGTCGTTCATACAGATGCATCCATGTATGGACTGGGGGCAGTTCTAAGCCAGGTCGGAGAAGATGGAGGCGAGCACCCTGTCGCGTATCTCAGTAGGAAACTGTTACCTAGAGAAGTGAGCTACGCGGCAGTGGAAAAGGAATGCTTAGCCCTGGTCTGGGCATTAAAGAAACTCACCCCATATTTGTACGGACAGGAATTTACACTAATCACCGACCATAACCCCCTGGTGTGGTTAAACAGAGTAGCTGGAGATAATGGACGCTTGTTGAGATGGAGCCTAGCACTGCAACCCTACAACTTTTCCATTCAATACCGCCCGGGCAGGTTTAACGGGAATGCCGATGGTCTGTCCAGACAAACAGAACTATTACCCTAACAAGGGACCGGACAGCCCCAAGTTGACCCGAAAAGGATCAATCCGGGTCTGCCGGAGTGTTCCACAAAAGGGGAGCAGTGTAACAGATCCTTCCAAATTAGTCTTTTCTTTTGTTCGGTTCATGCCTCTGTTCGCCTGATTTCGTGCGAAGTCCGTATGTGAAATATAGGTGGCCGCCATTTCAGGACTTTACACGTGTTCGCGGCCATCTTGTGTACGAACAGCGGTGTTTGCCTGTAACCGCATGGAACTAAAAACGGATACGCAAACAGGCGAACACCGCTGAGTCCTCCAGACCTCCATAAGTTCGCACAGAAACTACCGAACACCCCACCATTCGGTAGTTACACTCAGTCACCTATGGGGATTTCAGCGAACCCCGCGATTCGGATGGATGACAAGATTTTCATACCGTTTTACCGTGCGAACAGAGACCGACCGCAAGGCCAAAACTCATGGAACTATTTTCGGCTAGTTGGTCTGTGCGGTCGGTCAAAACTTTGAAACTCTGTAACTCCCGAACCGTTCATCCAATCGGGCTGATTTTTGGACAGAGTGTTCCCCTAACGAAGATCTCTCAAGCGGTGCCGGATTTAAAGGTGTACCCCCTGTTTTTGGGGTACATCCAGAACTGGGGTAAAATATTGTATGTTCTAATTGTATTATGTGGTTATCTGAGGGGAGGAGACGTGGGGGTGTTACCCTGTGCATAATTGGTTGTTTTCATCCTCCCCCTGGGAGTGTCCTGTGTGTACCCTTTTCTAATAAAAAGCAGGCTGGGTGTCCCAGTCCTCAGTTCATCTTGACCCTTCATAACGTAGCCTCGTCTCGTTCTTGAAAGGGGATTGTTTGGGAAGGTTATTCTGTTCCTGTTGCAGCTGAACCTGATTTTCGCTCTGGATATCGTGGATGGGATTACATCAGCCTACTTCTCCACAGCAGCTTGCAGGGAAAAAGGACGTCCCCAACGGCAGAAACCCTCTCTCTATCTGGGTAGCCGTTACACATACCCCTTACCACCCACAAAGTAGTGGTAAAGTGGAGCGCATGAATGGCACTCTAAAAACCAGAATGTTAAAAATGTCACAAGAAACAAAGATGCCCTGGCCAGAAAGCCTACCAATAGCTTTATTTAGTGTTAGGCACACACCTAGAGGGAAGCATTCACTGTCCCCATATGAGGTTCTATTTGGGACAGCACCCAGACTAGGTTGTTATTATCCGCAGCAGTTGCAACTCCAATCAGATGTTTTAGTAGACTATGTAACTGAACTTGCAAGTGTCCTAAACAAAATACATGCCCAAGTTTTCTCTTCAATTCCAGATCCCGAATTGGATACAGGTTCCCATAACCTACTTCCCGGAGATTGGGTCCTGGTCAAGAAGTTTGTGCGGAAAAATAACCTAGAACCGAGATTTGACGGTCCATTCCAAGTTCTCCTGATTACCGCAACCTCCGTTAAATTGGCCGGTAGGCCAAATTGGATCCACGCTTCCCACTGCAAGAAATCTCCTGCCCCAGAGGAAGCGAATATCGCACAAACATGTATCTCTGGTACATCTTCTCCTTAATTAGCCTTATGAAGGCCCAGCAAGTAGCCATTACCAAAGATATTAGTGGGTACACCTTCTGGTATAATTCATCGTGCACCCAGGTGGCTACTTATACCTTTGACTACTGTGATATTGTAGAATGCCCATTTCCCACGCCACAAATCCAGAGCATCTATAGAGATATCCCTCATTCGAAAGACCCATATGTTTGTGTAGTTGACAAGCAATGGGGGCACAATTGTGACCATTGGGGGGCGGCGGGATGGAATGCCGGGCCTGCCTGGGGTTACAAACCAAAAAGTGCCGTATCTAAAGTAGATGATCATGGTAGATCCCTCCTCCAGAGGATGACTTTGAGAAAGCCTGCGGGGAGTACACCAATGAAATTAATTCTTAACATTGAGCATCCAAGCCCAACAGATGCGGACCAGTATGTGATGGGAATGTATTGGAAAAAGGGTTCCTATAAAAAGTTAGGGCATTTCTACCTTAAAGATATGTGCAACTCTTCTGAGTGGCACGGGGCCACTCATATGGTCCCTAACCCATTAAAACCTCATATCCAGACCTTTCAAGACATGATGGCCATTGCTAACCCCACTTTTGAAGATACCATGGCCGCTGAAACAGGTTTTAATGATGTAAATCTATGGTTAGAATGGATGAAATATAATGCTAATAAGCATAATAGAACTGCATGTTATGTGTGTGGCGGTGCCCGGCCTCACTTGGGTACCGTGCCTTTAATCCTACCAGTAGATATAGAAGAATGTGTTTTAAGCCTTTTTGCCTATCACTATAATTTTAACAGGTCCATATGTATTGCATGGACAAAGGAGTATCCTCTCCTAACCCAGGATGTCAAACCCCCAGATGGTATTACAATATATAAAGGTAATTACACTTGCTATGCCATGAACGATGGGATTGGTAAATTTGTGGGTAACTTTCCCGAAGGCTATTGTGCTACATATCGAACTGTTCCTGTACGTTTACTGCAGCATCACACTAGGTCATTAGGAGTTATTTACTGGTTGTGTGGGGATTTACAGTTAAGATCCAGAATGGACACAGCGTGGTGGGGGGAGTGTACTTTGACTAAGGCCATTATGCCTATACACATAATCTCTGACACACACCTCAACACCCATGGGCCCAGCCACACTAAGGTTAAACGTGAAGCCCCAGTAAAAGGAAGTTTTGACCCTCACATTTACATTGATGCCATTGGGGTGCCTAGGGGGGTACCCAATGAGTTTAAAGCAAGAGATGAGGTTGCTGCAGGATTTGAATCAATTTTTACCATAGTTACCGCAAACAAGAAT